>NW_026866823.1:0-46062 GCF_026571515.1 Ruditapes philippinarum
TATTAAATTATCATTTGCAAAAAAAGTAAAAACTTTCTAATCAGATGAGAGCCTTGCTTGCTTGAAACAAAAATTTCAAGCAGAATTACAAACCATGCAAAATAAACTCAAATAATGCAAAATAAACTCAAAGAATGCAAAATAAACTCAAAGAAAGCAAACTACATCATGTACATTATGTACAACTACATGCAAAAATAAATTAAACTCAAACAGAATTTAAATTTCATCTGGTGGCTGCATTCTCTCAGGCATCAAATTTATACCGCAGTAGAACCAGCATCATAAAGGTCTTTATTATATCAAGATAACTTCCTCTCTATCAAAAAATTCAAAGGTGGGATTTTAATCCACAGTGGTAAAGACCAAGTGATTTGGTGGCAGCAACCTAAACCACTTTACAGCACATCTATTGAACAGTTTTGTGTATTTTTTACCTGTTGTTTGCATATACGACCCTGTCATGGAAGTTAGGGTACGGACCTCGTGGGCTGAAAAATGGGAAAAATTATTTACCAAACAATTTAGTAATTATTCCAAACATCAACAATTCAAATCAATTTGGCCAAATTAAAGTCATTTTCTATGTCTTTTCATCACAGCCAAATTAAAGTCATTTTAAATGAGTTACCATCTCAGCCAAATTTAGGCCTTTATATCTTATCATCTCAGTCAAATTTATGTCTTATTATCTCAGCCAAATTTAAGTCTTATCATCTCAACCAAATTTAAGTTGTATCATCTCAGCCAAATTTAAGTCGTATCATCTCAGCTAAATTTAAGTCTTATCATCTCAGCCAAATTTAAATCATTTTCTATGCTCAGCCAATTTGTCATTTTTTGGGCTTAATATCAACTCAGCCAAATTTACATCATTTTTTGAAGTATTTTTGCACCTTAAATTCAGTAAGTATGTAAATGCATGGTATGCAGATAAACTTTTCCCCAGTTATTTCATTTGGCAGGTCTATCTAATTTCTATCATGCTTAATACAGAGTCTGGTAGGAAAAATTACTTAACAGGAAAAGAAACTTTAAAAATAACATGCAAATCAATTTGAAACAAAACACAAGCAAAACTTAAATAAAATTATGCAACATTTGAGCAAAGGAATAATAATACATGTTTTTGTATATACAAAATATTATAGTTGCAAAACTATAAAGCTACAGCAATGCAACAACTTTTTACATGAAATTTAATAATTACCCACATGCAATCGCATTTATAATATATACAGTAATTATCGAAAATCATTATTATATTCTTAATTTTAACAGCCAGAATTTCATGCAGATAAAAATTTCAAACAAGTTTAAAGTCGGTCTCAAACATGTTTAAAGGGTGTACACATATGTATTATTCCTTATTCATATTCTTTGTGTAATTCCATATTTATACATATAACATATAAATACATAATATCACATATAATTTCACAATTACAAATGTAATTACGCATTTATACATATAAATACACATTAACATATATTATTATACATTTAGTTACACATTAATGATTTATACATATAAATGAACAACAATACATGTAATTTACATTTATACATATAAATACACATAAACACATATTATTATACAATTACACATTTATACATATAAATAAACAATAACACATGTAATTGCACATTTATACATATAAATACACATGTTATTTCACAATTATAATAACTAATTGCACAACAAAACATGTAATTACACAATCAATATGTAATATAATTATATAAATATTACTTATTCCACATTTACTCATATAACTATACACATTTTAATGTGTAATCGCAAAGACATGCATATATACGAAAACATGCTTGATAAAATTTCAGACACTGCATTTTTCTCATGAGCACAATCTTACAACATACAGCAAAATGAAAATACTGAATTTTTGCCAAATACAAGAGAAATATCAAAAAAATTCCGTAAAACCCTCGGGAAATTATTCATCGCACAGAATTTCATCAGGACATTGTTTGAATTTAGAAAATAAACAATAGTTTATTAGACATGCATCGTCTTTTTTTTATTCGATCTTTAGCAGACATTTTCCTTTGATAATAAAACCAAGTATGGTTTTATGTCAGTTTTATCTTGGTTCTTACGCATTTATCTTCTTTTTTTTTTGCCGAACAAAGCATTCTCTTTTAAATACTGATGAAAACTACATAATATGTTGCCTCAGTGCAATAACAGAATAAGTCCTTCTAAATTTAATAACAGTTAATCAGTTATTGCGCTAAGGCGACGATAAATTTATTATTATTATTATTTTATATTCATTTTAATACTATTGTAAATGAAATGGTCTCTTCAAATTGATGTAAATTTAATATAACACCATCATTGGGTCAGCTTCATTTACGATATAATTAAAGGCATATTATTTATATTTTTTCCCACTTCTTGTGTGTCAATTTTTTTCTTTAGGCTTAATTATACTAAAACAATAAATAATATACTAAGTTATGATTTAATTAACAGTGCACAATTGTTCTACTAATTCAACAACAAGCTTCAAGTGTGTCACATTTTGACTGTCAAACTTTCATAAAACGGACATTAAAAATTCAGTCATAAACCCCGACACACTTCAGACACACGACACGCAGGTATTTTATGCCCCCAAAAGAGTCAACGTTTTACATGTATGACAATCGAAATGCATTGACCTTTGACCTGAGCGACAGGTGTTCGGTTATGGTCGTTGCTTTCGATGAATAATACCATTTACGGACAAGCTTAGTATAGACAGTATAAACCAGGCGAATCGCGTACAAACTATCTAGTAGTAGTAATTTGTATAAAATTCAGCTCAACCTGCCCTTAATGCATATTATAGGCGACATATAATCATCGGTGCATTTTTATATTTCATCATTAAACAAGACACGAGACTGCACTTGAGTTTACGAGGATTTTTTTTTTTGATAAATAAACTATTATGTATTTGTTAACCAAAATAAAGAAATAAAAGTTCAAATCAAATTTAAAATGAGACTTTGTTTAATTAGTAATTTACCTTAGAAATTATTAAATACTAAATGATATATCAGACACAGAAAAATTATAATTAAATTTATTTATAAGGTTTTTGCAGTATGGACACTCCCACATTTTTTAAATTTTATTAAACATTGAATGTGTATCGAGAATGAAATTTGTTCTAAAATCAAAGAAATGTTGGTAATTAGCATACAGTTACAGATTAATCAATACTATAGAAATCAATACCAAAATGTCTAATAAATTAATTTATTTAACAGGGCTTCCATTAAGTTTCAAAATTTGGAAGTCAGATACTGCAAAATCTCTGATAATTGAAGGCATATTACATAGGTAAAGAAGGAAAAAGTATTAGATTTTGGAAGTCAAAAACCAAAATTAAGGAGTAAATGACTCCCAAACGGAAGCCCTGAATTATTTATTGAAAATTTATTCTAAAATAAAACTTGTCAAATTGTCAGTCAAATTTTTATACTTTTATACTCTAAATTTAGTATATTGGCTACATATGTAGCCATAAAAAACTTGTATATTACATTTACGAACTCATTTTTAAAGAACAGATTAATTAAGTCAACCAAATTAATATGTGAACAACATAATCAATTGCCATAAATTTTAAGTAATGAAATGTGTGTCTATTTTTTAGGCATATGTATGCAAATATATAAAAAAAAAATTTCTCTCGTAACAATTTCCACTAAACTTTAAAAACCTGTATTAAGATGGTGTGTAGAGACTTATGTATGTTTTTTTATTTGATTCAGCCTAACTTTTCCTTAGATCAAGTTCACTGATCCAGATCGGTGACCAAGTTCAACACTTTTTGAACGTTTTAACATGGTTATACACTTTCAACATGGTTATTTGGTATACCTCAAAATATATATTGTAACCTTAGCGCTGTAACGTGTTAAGTCCCTTCTAAATTTTATGGGAGTTAACCAGTTATTGCACTAAGGTTACAATATATATAAACATATATATACTGGAAACTGAGTCAACATTCACGATCCTCAAAAAAGAAAAACCAACACAAACTTGACTCAGGTATTTCCTATTATTTATAAAAGTACATAGTTATTACCAGTAGATTTGAACATTTGAAAAAGTACAATCAGAATTTTAACGATTTTAATAGGTATTTCATTTTCCTAAAGTACGTAATTTAATAATCATGAATGGACATTTTAAAATGCATACAAAATTAAAACACTTTTTGTTTTGTGGAATTTTGTTAATACTTTTTTAAAAATCTACAATATTCAATTAAATTGATATACAATATTAAAATCTACATACTGTTTTACATATTATATTTGAACAACATTGCTTTTCTCAAGACAGACAAAACAATATTTGACCGATCTAAACGTAACTTTTTTGTACTTGAAATGAACTAAGATCTATTTCAGGAGATAGAGTCAACAATAACATTTCTTTTATGCTATGCCACCAGAGTGAGACAATCAAAAATTTTAAAGGCCGCAATTTCATTGACATAAAATATTTTTCATTTATGCTGCTGATACACTTTTCGTACTGTCTGACCATGCAAGCTTATTTTTGGTAGGGTTTTAAGTTGCACCAACACAGTTACAGTGAGTATAGATCGTATGGCGACTTTCCAGCTTTACTGGTGAAGGAAGACTAAGTGCCCTTCCGTGGACTATGTAGAACCACTGACATTCCATGAACTACCTGGATAGTTTCCTCACATTCAAGTTCATGCTGAGATTCGAACCCAAAGTGGTCAACAACATTAACCACTCAGCCAAGAACGCCCCTCCATGCAGGCTCTACACTGCTGGTTAACCTATCTTTAAATTTTCAACTTGGTACAATTGTATCCCTTAATTTGAAAATGGACATTTCTCGAAGCTTGATAAATCCATTTATTCAATCTAGCTCATTTGAATTTTGAGTCAAATTGGGTCTTAGTGTCATTTTTCTTTCTTTTTTTCTCAGTTTCAACTTTTATACCAAATAATTTATGAAAAAATAAAATCATATAATTTATTATATGAATTGCTTACTAAGTATCTTATAAATCTTTATAGTCAAATGCTGTTTTTCTTTAAATAATTTATATTTCTTAAATTGATGAACTCTATGAATCTTCTTTCTTACAATTATGGAAACCTTATCTAAATTCTTATCTTTATATTCAGTAGACTAACATGTAGCTACAGATATTTTAACAGAACATACATGTATATTATCTTAAACTATTATCTTATCAATTAGCCTTAAACTTCATATAGATCTATTCAACAAAAAATTTGCATCTCTTTCATGCTTAAAACAATAATAACTACTTATTTTTAATGCTTTATATAGCCTGCTTGCCCTGCTGGAACCAAAATGTTTTCAATTCAATAATGATGGTAGTACTGTCAGTGCTTGTGGAGCTTACAGTATCATCAGCCAAATATTTTTAATCAACACATAAAATATAAAAACAATTAACAAAAGAATTGTATTCAAATTTTTGCTTGATATAATTACTTACAAATGTGTTTTTTAATAAATTGTTGCCTAATACAAGATGATGGCCAATCACATTTAAACCGATGACAATGCAATATGTTGTTGTTGTTTTTTTAATTGAAAACATCCAATCTGGTTCCCAATCTATATAAATTATAATTCAACTTCAAGACACAGCTTGAACCCAATTTTTACAGGCCTAATTTTGTTGTGGATTATTTTTTTCAGCCGAAACCAAACATATGCTTGGTACGTTGTATAATTACATACAACATAAAACCACCAGATTTTTAAAACCTCGATGAATTCCAGCACACATGGCTCTGTGTACACAAGACACCATGACACATGGTAAAATACACGCGATAAAGCATGGCACCAGATTTTCAGAGGGTTTTCCCGTCGACACATGTTGTCTTTCATTCATATTAAAGTCATACCGAACTATTTATATACATATAAAACCATACAGCATGTTGATGTTCACAGCCATACATATTTATAATTATACACATACTGGCCATTTATATAAAATTCACACAGCATTTTTTCATCTGGTCAAAGACACAGTTGACGTGGGGAAATTAAATTAATTTTTTAAAAATTTCTCGCAAGAATATTCATACTTATTAATGGATTTGCATGGAATGCATTTTTTTGTAAATATATATATATATATATATAAAAACAAGGATTATTTGCAAAATGGATATAAATTATATGAACAGAATGGAACTTATATACATGTAAGACATTTGATTTGTAAGAAATAAGTTTTATTTTTATTAAAGTGTCATTGTACTGGAAATACTTGTAATGTGTAACAGGTTACATGTATTAACTATTTTGTGGCAGTCATGAAACAACTAACAAAAGGAATAAAGGCTTAGCAAGAAACTGCAAAAATCCTTTGACTAGAGAGTTATTGTGGTCACTTCTTCCCATGTGGTCTGAGGATAGGCGAAACAATGTATTTTAAGAAATAAGACAAATTAGTTCACTGATTTTATTATAAAGTACACATTACATATAATAGGTATATGAAAGGAGATATCAGGTTTAAAAATAATTATAAATTTCAATTTGATTTCGCTTTTATTTTTTTATTCAGTAAGAGGAAATGTGTTTTCTTGCTCTGTTATGTTAGAATACTGGACTTGTCCAGTTTCGAGATTAGAGTTCAGATCTGACCTCAGCAATTTAACTGTGGGCAGAATATTTACAATTATCCTGGCATAATGTACAATAGCAAGCATCTTTGACAGTGGCACCAGACCCATATATGTACCATGTAAGTTACAGCTGACATTAGCTGAGCTGAAAATTGGTCAGTACTTAGTAGTTCATATAGGTACATTCACTCATAAATTTATACTTTTAATTATTATTAGTAGAAATTCAAATCAATTTATGAAATAACTTAATATAAGCATTACTTTTTTATCAATATTAGAACATTCATAACACTGTCAATGTTGGCATTCTCTATTTCAAAGGTCAGTATAATATTCCTCACATTGAAATTAACAAAGTCTCAGTTAATTGGGTACATATACCAATTATGAAGCTTAATTAACTTTTAATTAACTATTAACTAATTAATAAATTGAGTGTGTTTCAAATTATTAATAGATCTATAGCACTTTGTCAAGTTATTTTTAAATTGAATGACTGAAGTACAGTACTAAACATTTTTTATTCTTCTACAAATTTTGAGGATTTTTTAACATTTATTTTATAACAAGAAAATGCCATAATTTTCAAATGTTGATAATTAAAACATTACATGCTGATGTTTATTGTTGTTGTTTTTATGTCAAGTTCAAAGAAACTTGAAAATGTATATGATTCAGCTACTAAAAGGAATTTATGAGCAAGATCTTTTCATGTATATTATTTTATAAACCTTAGATTTCAGAATGGATTCACTCATGATTTACTTTTGAACTTGGCACACACAGTGTGTTTTAAATGTCAACGGACTGCACCTGTGAATCTGACTGGTGAAAAACAAACACATATCTGGGTCAAACTTAAAAAAAAACACTGCTTTAAAAACTTTTACAACGATCCTTATAGTACTGCTTTACTCAATACACAATTTTCTTATCGAAACCGCGACACTTCAAGGTGTAAATTTCAAGTCACGTGACTTAGAGAAAAAGATTGTCGGACCAGACATAGCGGCGCCCAAACACCGAAATTTAACTGACCCATATGCGAGAGATTCCCCTTTTTAAGCAATATACGCGGATGTTACCCCTAAAATGACATTACATATTAAATAAGAAGACATTAATCTAACGATTCGTCTAGTTATTTTAACCGATCAACGCGCAAATTACCCGAAATCCGTGGGGAATCCTTGCTTAGTTTTAAGTTAAAATCCGAAGCACTGACATGGCGTATAACTGTTGCTGAATTTGGCAGTCTGATTTTGGGACAGCGATACTTACCCTGGAAATCGTGTATCCATTTTGAGGCCGTATCCAAATGAGGGCTGATTTATTTAAATCTAAATAATCCTCTAACCGTCTATCCGATCCCCAAACACAAACATATATTCAAAGTTTAAAAGACATTGTCAAGATTCACGTATTCATTCAATTACACACACGGTACATATCCTACTTTCCTTTGTGCAGAACTTTACACAATGTTGACCTTAATTGATATTCCTGCGCGCGTATACCAGGGCACCTGCTTTTCGTAATTGAATAAACGAATATGTTTACAATTAATAATTGATAAAAATAATAATGATTTGAATTTATTTCGATATCAATTAACATTTTTACAAAAATATTTATATAAACAAGCTTTCGATTAATAAATTTCAATGCGGACTACTTTTTTCGATTGCGGGCTATTTTGTACACGAGAGGCTCTGGCAGGGGAATATGGGATGATAGCTATACGAAACAGCTAAAGGGGAGAAAATCTTGGTTTCAATCGGGATTTACATAGTTAAACCTTCAACAGAGCTAAATATTAAACGTTTGCCGGTTTAATTTAAGTTTTAAACAAATCATTGCTTGTACTGTCATCATCACTATGTTAGCATCAGCTGCAGCAGCAACGACATCCTCAACATTGTCAGCAACATCATTATTAACATCATCAGCTAGAGCAGCAGCATTCGCACCACCATCATCAACATCGCCATCATCATCAATAACAACAATAAATGTAGCAACAGCCATAGCCTCATCAGCGCCATTGCCATATTCAATTACATTTTTTTTGTGTTGTAATCATCAAAGTCAGCATCATCATTAACATCTTTTTTACCAGCTAGAGCAGCGGTATTCTCACCATCAACACTACCACCACCGTTATTATCATCAACAACAACAACAAATGTAGCAACAACTATAGCATCATCAGCGGCAACTTCTGTTAATATTTAATTACTTATTGTATACATTAAGTTAACACCTTCATCTCAACAACAACTTCATCGTTGGCGGTATAATTCTTAATTAAGTCACTTAATTAGTATTTATTTATTTATTTATTTATTTATTTATTTATTTATTTATTTATTTATTTATTTATTTATTTATTTATTTATAAATCACAAAGTGCGAAACAGTGCTCAGTAATCAAAATCAGTCATCGTCGTCATTATCATCATCGCCATCATTACTCTCCTACACTTCCGCCGAATGTTTCACGTACTGCTTTCACTTTCTTAAAGCAGCATGCCTCCAGATTCATGCTAAATTTCATTGAAAATTTGAAATTGTATTTCAAAGAAGTGAGCAAAAAAAGTAATTTTTACATTGCAAAAGGCACGTACAGTCCACTAAAATTATCAAAATAGAGGTGAAAATAATAGCCATTATAGATATGCTGAAAAGTACCGCAAAGTCAGTCATCATTCGTACATAACATATATAAGTTATTACTTGAATCTTAAATCTTTTTACTTTTTTTAAAATCTTGGTATTTGATTTTTTTAATATTTCGGCTCGTCGGGAGGCATGCAGCTTTAAAGTAACGATAGCGTACGCGTGCGTACGCAATGATCGTCACTTTATTGTTTCTGGGTGACTTCGGTTTGCACCATTTTTTCCTGCAAAACGTTACACTTAAACTTTCAAGTCTTGTATTTACTTGCTAAAACTAACATCTTTAAATTTAAAGTGAATTGGTTCATAAAAGAAGGTATATAATAATATAAATGTAAGACAACAAATCACGAAATAATCATACATGAATGTTGATACGGTCTTACATATCTGTTCAATTCAATTCAGTTCAGTTGAATTTATATATCTATTTATAGCAGATGGAACAAAAATTATTATTATTCATCACTTTAATTAATGGTCGTACTAAATTACTTAGAACTATGTCAACATCTTTTTGTCAAGAAATATTTCATATGGGTATCCAAATGTTACATTTCTATGTTGTTGTTTTGTTTATTTATTTGTTTGTTTGTTTTGTTTTGTTAGGGTGTTGTTGTTGTTTTGTCGTTGTTGTTTTTCCCCCAATATTTGAAACTTTTCGAATTCTCGTAGACCAATCCACTTTATAGTATGTCTTGTAATGTCAAGACAGCAAAAACTAACACTTCTTGATGTTTTCATTTTGCTTACATCTTTTAGAATGCATTAAAACAGACCTACACTGAAAATATGAAAATAAAGTAAACAAAATGCTAAATGCATGCACATTACATGTAAGTGTTTGTATTTTCCTCCCGAAGGAAGGGAAAAAACTAAAATATTTAGAAAACTTAGAATATTTACAAGCCTGTTTTTAAAGATATATGTACATGTTTAGAATACAACATTAAAGGCACATTATGCCTCAAAAATGAATATTTTTTTCCCTTTTATTAGAAAGGGCAAACATCAGTTTTATAATATTTAAATAACGATTTGAGAGCATGTTAAGATGATTTTCACCTGAAGAAAGTAGCGACTCGTATTTGTCATAATAAAAAGCAGTATTTTGAGTTTCATACAAAATTCTAAATCACTATAACTGTACTAATTGCTAAAAGGCAGAAGAAATCAAAAGATGGTTCACTTAATTGGCCAATGAGAAACGTTCTTGAAACTATATAACAGGACACCAAAAATAAAAAATAAAAACTTAAATTGAGGAATAATCATAAAAGCATTTTTGGAACATAATGGGCCTTTAAGGATGCATTTAGATATCCCGTTGTATTAAATAAACCCGCTAAATATGACATTTCTTCCACCATAAGGACCTGCCACTTTGTTAAAATGTTAATATTTTTGTCAAAACACAAAAGCTTAGGAATACATATAGATATCCCGTTGAACTTAGCGACTCACGACGGCATCCGGCTAAAAATAAATTTTCTTCACCAACGAAAGCAGGAGCATGCTTTTAGCCACTGTATATCTCGACATCAACAAAACCATCAGATGTTTAAATATTTAGATGTTTTGTGTTATATTTACAATTTTTTTATGAAAACAATGTACTGAAAAAACACGCAGAGCTGGAACTTAATATATTTCATTCAAAAACTGACTTTTGTGCACTGACATCTTGCTGCTCTTTATCCTGATGACAACAACAACAAAATAACCGTCAGATGTAATAGTGTCAAAATTTCTTTTTTTTAGTAATATATGTTTATACATTAAACATTTAAAATACAAATGCACATGGATATATATATATATATCCCCGTTTATTAACTTAACAAATCTGGAAGTTAAACCTTTCATTTTGACATTGTTTATGTACTAATACTGACATTTTGCAGGCGGCATAATTCCCGACGACGACGAAGTGCCAAACGTTTTCTCGAGAATGTCTTTATCTATCCTTTATGATGAAAATATAATTATGAAATACATGTAAATATCTTTCACAATTAAATAAACATCGTTGAAATTGAATTTTCTTTCAACATTGTTCGAGTCCTAAATAATCGACGAAAACACAGCGGATGTGAGGATGTAAAACTTATATTTCTGTTTATGTGTGAATAAAACATATGAAATGCATGTAGGTTTAGAGATGCGCTAGACATAATTATTCCGACAAAATCTGTTCAGTCATTAAACCTAATTCTTTTTTCATATTTTTACTAATCTGTTTGAACGGTGGTTGCCGACGACAACATTTAGAACTATAATTTGATGGTTAGATCTTACATTTATCAACGGGAAATTAGAAATGAATTGTTTTAGAAACTAAAGAAAGTACCACGAGCTCACCCACCCTCAGCATTTTCAAAACCAAAAACTAATTCACATGTCTTCTAATTGTTTTTAATCCACAACGGTGGTGGTGGTGGTGGTAATGGTGGTGGTGGTGTTGGCAGTTTTCATTCCGGATCACCGCAGTAAGCCACATTGAATTTACAAGACCATAGTTACACATCGTTCCAGGGCATGCTGTCAAACAGTTTACCAGTACCAGTTGCCTTCACTCCCAAGAAACCGATAACTTCTGTACATGCCATAGCGAATGACCATAAATGTATACGATTTTATGATAAATCACAATGAAAGTGACCTGCACCGTCCGGGAATCGAACCCCGGAACGCCCGATCCACCGTCCAATGTTCTACCTATTAAGCTAACCGGACGGCTGTTTCCACAATTGGCCTCATTTGAATTTTGAATGGAAATGCCTTCCAATAAGAGCTGCCAGTCGGACAGTGCGCTCGACTATTCTTAGTTCTAAATCGTAAAATTATGCAGCAAATACGTAACACAAAGGGGCAGGAACTGTAACACGGAAGATGAAGTTCTTCCGACGAACCCTTTGACAGTTATCAGAAGAACTCGGAAGAACACCATCCCCCGTGTAACAGTTACTCCCCCATGTTTTAGCAACTGTCTTCATTGTTTGCGGGGTGTGGAACCCCATATGGATCTCAAAACTGAGTGAATTTCCGCTGCTCCAGATGTGAGCTTTTATTCGATATGTAAAGGAGAAAATAGGCCAGTCAAGGGGTAAGTTTTCACCATTTTAAACATTTATATAAAATTCAAAGCTTTTTTTAAAGAAAATTGAAATGTTATTCTACCCTCCTGGCTTTTCTCTATATTCACCCATTTTTGTTCGGATTTTTATGCAGTTCTTATTCATCAAGATACTCTTTCCGTCGTGGGTTCTGGTGTGCCCAAAATAGGCAATGCATATGAAGAAAATGTCGCTGAACTAATTCGAAATACAGAGTTTTCACAAAATCTTAACACCAAACGATGCTTAACATTCAAACAGACCTTTATTGAAACATTTATTGAAATTGGTCTTAAAATAATGGATTTGCTGGTCAAAATTCCATCTGAGCTCCATATGTGCTGAAGAGATCCATAGGAGCATGATATAAAAATCATCAACATTGTATCGGATCACTTCAATAAAACAATAAAGGTTTCATTATTTTGTGTATCATTCTGTTATATTTAAACAGTAATACACACTAGACGAGCTTGGATAACATCACCAATAAAAAAAGATAAAAGACATTTGGTATACTAAAAACGTTGATTACAGCTATGTTTAGAAGTCAGTAACTTTTTCAAACGTACACATAAAGAAGTTTCTATATTGTCACTTATATTGATAACGGTTAAAATGTGGTTTGAGGAAGTAAAAGCTCCCTTGTCAAAATCATTTCAAATTATTCCACCCCTTAGTACAATACACATATATTAGTATTTGTTATGGATCATTGCCGCTATAGAGTAATCTTATTTTATAAAATATTATGTGAATACCACTTACAAAAAAATTAACGGAAACAGAATAGCGACCAGTATTAATTATATTCAACTCCCCCAATATCACTATGAATTACTACAAATAAAAGTACATGTATATCTTATCGGTGGTGATTATATAAACACTAATGATTATGTTACCATAACAGTTTGCTGCCAAAATTATAAATAGATTTAAGTTTATAATTCTTCTTACAAATATTTATTGGATTTTACGTTGTTTACTCGACACGAGAGTAAACTACATGTACATGTATTTCTTTATTTCTTTTGAGGACAGTTTTTATGAAGAAGTTTACTTGCAATTCACTGCATAACAATCAATAAGGAAATACTTGTGCATGTGAATGGAAATCTATTACAAACACTTGAGGAATCTTGAAGTGAAGTTTTATCTACGAATTTAGATAATTTATGAAAAAATTATATGAAACAATAGCTTTACAGAGATATGGGCCATTTTCTTAGTAAACTGTTTAATCGTGTCCAAGTTACATTTTCGCAGTGGGAAATTATTCATCGGACCAGTAGTATTCGCTCTGTGTCAAAAATTTTATATTCTTTGTTGTACTCGGTTTATTTTTTATTTTTTTAGTATTTATTTACATTGCTAGCAACAGATAGTTAGTCTATTCAGGTAGTGATATTTTATTACCAAACACACGGACTTATGTATTTTCAGCCAAAGCCTCGGAACTATTACTAGTATTGTTCCTTTAGATTGGCTATTCAATTTCTATATTAAAATGATCCGTAGTTTTGTAGATGGGTTCCTATATCACCTATGGATCTCTTAAGCACATATGAAGCTCAACTAGAATTTTGACCTGCAATACCTTTATTTTGACCCCATTCTTAATAACTGTTTCAATAACTGTTTGTTTGAATGTTAAGCATCGTTTGGTTGTAAAATTTTATGGAAACTTTGTATTTGGAATCCCTTTAGTGACATTTATTTCATACGGATTTCATATTTTGGGCACGGTGGAAAGAATATCCCGATGAATACTGCATAAAAATCCGAACAAAAAATTGGAGAAAAGGCAGGAGGGAAGAATCACATTTCGATTTTCCTAAAAAGAGCTTTGAATTTTATACCTGTGATTGCCCTATTTTTTCCTCCACATATCGAGTAAAAGCTCACATCTGGAGCAGCGGAAATTCACATATATTTTTTACCGTTGCTCAATTTTGAGATCCATTTGGGGTTCTTTCCCCGTGGATTATGTGATCAAGCTAATGTATTTCCAAGTAATTTTCAAATTACAGATTCAGTCAGATTGACACACTCTTAGATTACAAAGAATTTACTTTAATACAATTTGTGTTAGAAGCTATTATATAAGCTTATGGAAACACTCTCGAATAAACATAATATAATAAGTGTAAAGTTTTATGCTAAATGAAACAACGGATTGACCCTGAAGAGGTTTAAACCCACTATGCCAGCAACTCTTAGATTACTAAGAAGATTGCAGCATTTATTTTATTTCTAAAGTGTTGGAAGTGTATAATAACTTAAGAATCCATAACTTAAACAAATCAGTGCTAAGCAATTTGTGTATTTTTTTTTTGCTTGCCCCTGCCTTTACACGATTCGAACACGCGCCGCCAGCAACCCTTAGATTAACATACCGACGAGTTAAACGACTTCTAGGTCAAGTTAAAAATGGTGGCTGATTTGTGCCATTCGTGTTTTCGCCCCGCGACCCCGCCAAGCGAAAAGTCGAGAATTAACAAGTTAAAACGGCGGGGTCGCGGGACGAAAACACGCTAATTAGCGGGGCGCGGGGAGAAGATTTATTAAACTTCGCCCGCGCCCCCGCTAATTAGCGTGTTTTCTTTCCGCTACCCCGCCGTTTTATTTCTTAATTCTCGCTCCGCGCCCTGCGGGACGAAGTTTTATTTATTAAACTTCGCCCCACGCACTCGCTAATTAGCGTGTTTTCGCTCCGCGCCCCATCATTTTAACTTGCTAATTTTCGACTTTTCGCTTGGCGGGGTCGCGTGGTGAAAACACGAATGGCACAAATCAGTTACCAAACTTGTGGCGCTATAAGGCAATGCAGCGGGACTGCGAAACAAAGGGAACAATCATCGCCGCGACTGGAGGGATTGTGAGCAGAAAAAGATCAAGAAGAAGGAGAAGAATCTCTGTAACAATCTTATGGCCAAGACTGTTCCAGACTGAGCCCATTTTACAAATTTTATAATGCGAAGTTGAAGAGCGAGTCGCAACAATTCCTTGAATACTTGTTGTTTTTTTTTGCACTCCTGTTTAACACCGGAAATAATATATACGGGGTGTCACTCCAAAAAAAAAAAAAGAGAAAGTATTCAATAAAAAAGGAAATTAGTCGTAAACATGCAACATGAAAAGCACCAGTACACATGGCCTTGTTTTTTTTTGTTTTTTTTTTTTTTAAGTTTCACCAGAAGACGTGTTAGTAATTTTAATTGGATTAAATTTGGGGGAAACTAACTTGCAACCCCTGGGTTTGTAGTCAGACAGTGTAACCATTGCACTGGACCACTGTGCTGCTCTTTATTTTACTGTAGTAAGTCAAAGGGGCCGCGGAGATTGATTACAGTGGATCTTGGATCGCGGAAGAACTTAACTTAACCACTAATAGGGCTATAATTCTGTCAAAATCGATATAGTCTTAAACTCTGACTTATTCAATTAATACTCAACGGTTAAGTTTGAAATTAGAACCTTATACGTTTAGTGAGAACGCAAAACTGAGTTTTGATTTGAGTAAGAGATAATGTTTATCTAGGAAAATAGAGGCTATTGCAAATGTTGCAAGGCTGTAAGTTGTATTTCATAACCTAATCGCACGCTCGGTCCTTTCCGTCAAACTTCGGATTATAAATAATAGCCGAGATGTTCCGATTGTTGAACAACCGTTCATCACGCTAAATATGTTAAATGATTTCCTTTTTTCAATCTGGACAAAACAGTTAATCGTTTTAGGGGAAAACGTGTATTGACCAAATAGCAAACAGTGCAGACCATGACCAGGCGGTACATATGATGATTTTGGCCTACATTGGTCGCATAGGTAGAAATTGTCACTGCTATCAAGCGAAGACGTTGACAGTCACTATATTATGCTTTTGTTACATTAAGAAATGATTTAATATACGTATAACACAGGAAAAAAATCCATATGGAACAAAGTTGTTTCATGCGATTTCGTAAACCAAGGGAGCTAACATTAACGGTCTTATTTCCCTTTGGCATGACAGACTTCTTCCCCTTGCTGAGACATCTCTCTTTGTTGGCAGTAAAATATATAATCCTTCAAATATTTATAATTTTGGATTGAATTTATGCAGTACTTTTTAAGGGGTTATATAAAGTGGCTATGCAACATAAATCATAAAATGTAAATTTCCTTATTAAAAATGGTTATCACGCAACTATTTAATTTGTTTTCTAAAGTTATACGTTACAGTGTGAAAGGTCTAATACGCTCGACCTAGAAAAATGGCCTTATTTTCTTCATTTTGTCACTTAGCTGAGACCGAGTCTTGTTTGGATTATATCAACCAAAATAAAAAAATCGCACCTTTCAAAAGAGATCAGTCGCATCAGTCTTGAGGTGTATCACTTACGCTTCGCACCAAGTGGAATAATTAAAGGTGAGCAGGAACTTGATAGATCACTTTTCACAGCAAAATTTCAATCTTGGTTTGATTGAGTCTCTGATCGTGTACACACAAAAAGAGCATACAAGTTACCGTCGACTCCCACTCGAAACGGTTCTTGCAGAATTTAAGATTATCAATAGATAATAGTACAGTCAAGAATTTAAAAAGAAAAGAAAACATCCTTTTACCCATATGGATATATAGAAGTGACAATGAAACCTTCTATATGACATTTTTGTTCTAATCCATGAAAATATATCATGAATATAACCCCGCTTATAACGATATTCAGGAGACTGTCGAATTCATATTGTTATATCCAGATTTCGTTATATCCGAGAGACAACCAATTTGAAAACAAGAGTCGGGACCGCGGCAACAGCATCGTTATAAGCGGTATATCGTTATAAGCGAAATCGTAATAAGCGGAGTTTACTATATCTTGATTGAAAGAATGTGTTTAAACCCTAAATGAGAAAACAATGGTAATGGCTAAACAAAGTTATTTGAATTGTGCACGTCAAGGAAATGTCCCAAATTAATGGTGATTATACAATACTTAAGCAGGTGTATTGGTCCCAATCATAGATCGAGAGAGAAAACAAAATGATATTTAAAGAACGAAAAGTGCCGTTAACATGATAAAATGCTTAGCGGTTGCATGATTTTTTTTCATTAAATATACGGCGACATTTTTACGATCACCACACGGAACATAGAATATTCATTTGACAATAACAAGGTAAAGAGTGAACTTAAAGCAGCATATGACTCTAGATTCATGCTAATTATCATGAACATTTTTTTATTGTTACTGCAAAATCAGTGCTTAATCGCACATAAAGTGTAAATTATTACTTGAATCTTAAATCCTTTTACTTTTCTTAAAATCTTACTACATTTTTCTGAAGTTGAATTTTATGAAACCTTTTTGGCTTATCTGGAGGCATGCAGCTTTAAAGGTTTATATTAATGCATGGTTTTTACTGAAAATGTCATCACTTGTAAATCACTCAGTAGTTAAGATTTTAAGACCTAACTAAACTAATAACTGTGCGAATTTTACATTTTTATGATTTACAAGTACAAATGTACATGTACGAGGGTCTTAGAAATAAAACTATTAGATATGTACATGCACATTTGTATATATTTTCAAACTTATATTCCAGAGAATAGATGTTTTATGGCAATATCTTTTATGAACTTTTTCAACTTTCTTCTTAAAAACAACAACAAAAAAAAAACATTCATCATTTTTTAGGACAATGGCTGACTTTGGAGACCATGATCAAAATGCACCGGACATGCTGGCTGACCTTCAACTGCACTGGTCTCATAATCTTAGATGCCGCTTGCTGGCTAAGATTTAAGATATTTCTGGAAAAAAAATCGAAAACTTAGCGTGGTTACTTGTAAAAGATTATTATTACTGATATTAAGAAGTTTTGACTTATAAAATAATTTGCAGTTAATGACTGCATCTGAAAGTGCCTATTTTTCAATAGTAACAGTTGCTTGTTTTATCAAGACCATTCAGTCATCGGTCAGTTTTAACTCCGATTAGTGGCGGATTCAGGTTCGGGCTTCAGGGCTGCAGTCCCCCAGCTCGGCCCAAAGATACGTTTACTAGCTGGGCTGAAATATATTTTGTCAGTTTCAAACTTTATTGGCTGTAGTGTACTCCCTTATCAAAACATTCATTGCCGTCATCCAGTTGTTAATCTCCTGTCTGTGGGCTTGGCAGAGATCTTTATCTATCAACATGCTTGAATAACTTCAATGTTTAAACTGCATAATTGATTAGTTTATTACATTCCAAAGGTCTAATGAAATTAATAGTCATCCTAGTGGCAAATAAATGTGTTACATTGTACACCATATTTTTCCATTTTCTTTTCGAAAGCCCTATAATTAAGAAATTGAAAATCATTATTAAAAATTTTGTAAATTAGAATATGGCGAGTTTTCTAAAGATAATATTAAAGGAATTGCGCTTTAATAACAAGTTTTACTGAGATTTTTATTAAGATGAAATGATTGGTCATTTGCTTTAAATATCTCTTTTCGGCAGTTATATTTTTAAATAAAATTTAAATTGTACTGACCTCTTTAGTATCTAAAATGGATTCATTGATGAAAAACATTCTTATTAGTGTTTAAAATTATTTTTGTACAACAGAAAGGCAGTATTTTAATAACACTTTACTTTGGAAAATCGCTATTATAAAAAATTAGTATTCAGACGAGTAAATTTATCGAGTCTATGAAATTATTTTTATCAACAGTCGCGCATACATTAGTAAGTGTGCTGTTATTTTGTAAATGCTTACTACTAAACACCAGGGGAATTCTATTTGAAAGACCCTGTAAACACTAACCTCTACCAAATACAGTGTGATGTAAAACCATCCTAAAGGTACCATAAACAGCACTAGAAAGTCAAGGAAATAACACCATTTTCAACCTCATATTTAAAAATTTTCTCAATCTATGGAAGGGGGACATCCCTCCACGGCCCACCCCAATCACATACATTTTTCTTAATTCCAGTCTTAATATTCCTCTTAATAGCGAGCTCGACGAGCTGGCCCGAAGGGCCTGCTCGCAAAGCGAGCTTTACGGTAACGCGAGTACCTGCTAAGTGATGGTTTTGAAAACTTTCGTCCAAAGTACCAAATTGGACACATCGCAACCTTTCGAATTTAAAGATAACGGTAAAAACTGAGGAATTCTGACTGAAAACGGATGTGTAGACTGGTCACCCGCGCACGTCTATGGGAACCATAATTGGACAGGGAACCAGAATAACGGAAGCTGTGTATAAAAAATGAAAATCGAAGGCGCCATTTTGTTTGAAATCTGATAAATAAAAACAATTTTTTGTCGATTTTGTTGTGAAAACTATCTATAGAATGAAAGAAAATGGTCTAACTAAGAAAATGAATCCGAACACCAATTTCTTTTATTCAGTCGTTAACGCTGTACAGATGTTTAAAGTATTGTTTACGTGACGTCACAATGTAGCGCCAAACAGCACGTGCAAAACAAACAAACAAATCAAGTACGCTATTTTAATGTCGCAAACGTTTTAAGTTTTACATTTATTTCACTTAAAATAATCTTTATTTCGCTTGAAAAATTATAGAGCGTTTATCAACGTTTTCAAAACTCGTTATTCATTTCACAACATGGACGGGGCCATATTTAACACAGTACGTGTGACGTCACACGCACTCGTCACTGCATTTGAGATTATTTCATACTATTTCACGTAAAAAGTACATCGAGCTCGCTTTGAGGCTTTGCCTTTTTCATATTAGCGAGCTCGACGAGCTGGCCCGAAGGGCCTGCTCGCAAAGCGAGCTTTACGGTAACGCGAGTACCTGCTAAGTGATGGTTTTGAAAACTTTCGTCCAAAGTACCGAATTGGACACATCGCAACCTTTCGAATTTAAAGATAACGATAAAAACTGAGGAATTCTGACTGAAAACGGATGTGTAGACTGGTCACCCGCGCACGTCTATGGGAACCATAGTTGGACAGGGAACCAGAATAACGGAAGCTGTGTATAAAAAAAATAATTGAAGGCGCCATTTTGTTTGAAAAATCTGATAAATAAGAACAATTTTTTGTCGAATTTTGTTGTGAAAACTATCTAGAATGAAAGAAAATGGTCTAATTAAGAAAATGAATCCAAACACCAATATCTTTTATTCAGTCGTTAACGCTGTACAGACGTTTAAAGTATTGTTTACTTGACGTCACAATGTAGCGCCAAACAGCACGTGCAAAACAAACAAATCAAGTACGCTATTTTAATGTCGCAAACGTTTTAAGTTTTACATTTATTTCACTTTAGATAATCTTTATTTCGCTTGAAAAAATATAGAGTGAAACAAAATAAACAAAGTTTTATCAACGTTTTCAAAACTCGTTATTCATTTCACGACAGGGGCGGAGCCATATTTAACACAGTACGTGTGACGTCACACGCACTCGTTACTGCATTTGAAATAAAATTGAGCGATTATTTCATACTATTTCACGTAAAAAGTGCATCGAGCTCGCTTTGAGGCTTTGCCTTTTTCATATTATTAACAAAGCAGTAGTATACACATATATAAGAAAAGCACATTGCCACTTATAATTAAGACACGGATTTATATTACATATAATATAAATCCGTGATTAAGATGAGCTATAAACACATCAATTATAACTTTTGTCACATGGATAAGATGCTGGCCCAATCTTCAAACATGGTGATGCACAATTTTCGTCTGTTTCATTATTTTAGTCAAAATCTTCCACCCATATGTCAGCCCCACCCCGCCCCACGGAAACTATGATCTATATTCGTCCCTGCCAACCACTCCCCATGTTAATTTGTCGGGGAGGGGGTTACCAAGGAGAAGAGAGCCAAACTTTTTACCCTTAAAATATCTCTGTATTGCGAGAGCAATGCAATGGTTTTGTTTTAGAGCCCAAAAATAGCAAGGGATATTTCCAATTATTGTAGGGCGAAGTCAATTTAACTGGGATTCTTTCTATATAACTGGAGAGGACCTTTGGTGGGGTGAATTTTCTAGAGGATTTAGTCTGGTTTGAAAAAAATCATCTACTAAAAATATGGGAAGAAGAAACCGTCTTTAACAGCTTAAATGAAAGAAAATTTGTCATAGAAATTCAATAATATTGAATTAGATGGATGAAAAGGATGACTGCGATAAACGTAGCCGACAATGACAGTCGTTCGTACAATATCGTGTATGTTTTACACCATACGGCACACAAGAACTGATGACGTATTACGCATGACTGAATCCCGGAAGAAGATTGCTGTATAGTATTTATCAAGAACTCCCAGAAACTAAGAGTACTTGCTTGATTTACTGCATAAAATCACTGTTGCACAGCAGTGCAGCAGAGTTTTAAAGCGTCTGCAACTGTAAGTTTGCATTTCCTTAACATAACGATGAATACTTTGTATTTATTGACAAATTTCTACAAATTTTTTATCAGTAGTTTTTCTGCCTGGCGTTCTAAATCTGATGAAGGCTACATTAGTTCTAAATATTTTATGCTTCATTGCATTTTAATAATTTTATTTAAAATGTATGGTATCAAATATACCAATGTTCACTAGATCAAGAGACCAAAGATTGAAGTTGATGCATTCTTAATAAGCTTATTTTTGGAACAGAAAGTAGTAGGATTCTTGTAAAATCTTGACAACTTAAGTTTCATACATGTGATATGAGCAATCTCCTGGATTCAACCCTTTGTATTTTTTGCAGGAGTAAAACTATTATATGATAAAGCCTTAAAGGAAACAGAATGAATCTATATACTATAGAGTGAAACTGAGCACTGAACTAATTCTATTTAAAGATGAACCAGTTTTGCTCTAAGCCCTTGATATATACTCCTGCATTCGACCCTGTTTTACAGCATATATTGATATCCTGGTATAGTGGTAGGATCCCAAAAATCCTGATGTTTAGACACTCATCCTGATTCCAGATATCAGAGATAGAAGTCCTGAAATTCGTCTCAAAGTAAAAGAAAAAAATAAATTGCCCATGAATAATTTCAACACAGCAACAGTTTTATAAATGTAATTTTTGCGTTCCACGCATTGGTCAGTGGTAAAGGTATCAGTGATAAACAGTCTCTGTCTATATGCTTTGGTATAGCATAATAAACCTTAGTGCTGTTAATTGACAGCAATGTGACATAATAAACTGTTCCTTGGGACTAGTCACCTTTGTTCTTAGTCGAAGTTAATCTAAGCACTTGTCATCTCACTTTTTGAAAAGTTTACATTTTACACACTGTTATTCGGACTTTATTTGGAAGTAGGTGGTACAAGCTGTGTCACAAGGACCATGTAAATTTACATCTACAAATTGGCATAATTATATATTAACCAGGGTGTTCACTAGCCATGAAATCCTGAGGGTCATTTTAACCAGATACAAGGTCAAATCCCCATGATTTTAATAAAAATTTGACTCTCCACTTAAAATCCTGATGGTCAAATCAGGTCTTTTTGAAATTTGAAGGGTCAAAGAGTCATTTCAAGCGTCAAACGGACACCCTGTATTAACACCTCCTTTGATTTTTGATGAGTGCCACACTAAGAGTAAAGTTCAAGTCAAATCATTCATACTAGTTCATTACAAAATCTGTTTTAAATGTGACAGAAGCATGTCTCATTCATCTATTTTTAGATAGTTGGCAAGTTTTTAATTGTTTCTTAATTTATTTCACATTAATTTAGGTATTACTGTATACATTTATTTTATATTTATTCTTCAAAACTTTTAATTTAAAAAATGGTAAATATTTTGCATTTGTTTAAAAAAAAATTTTTTGGCCTTATTCTTCTTGTGTAAACCTGTTTCATAATGTAAGCAAAGTAACTGTCACTAGATCATGAATCTGGCCATGGAATGGCTCGTCAATCGTTGTCATTGAATATCATGATATCCATATATCATCAATATTCAACAAGTTACAACATATATAATAGCAATTCAAAATTAAGAAAATCAATACCATTATAGGGGCGTCTGTGGCTGAGTGGTTAAGGTCGTTGACTTCAAACCACTTGCCCCTCACCGCTGTGGGTTCGAATCCCGACAGGGACTTTGGATTCTTTCATGTGAGGAAGCTATCCAGCTAGCTTACGGAACGTCGGTGGTTCTACTCAGGTGCCCTTTCGTGCCTGAAATAATGCACGAAAGGGCACCTGAGGTCTTCCTCCAACAGTGAAAGCTGGAACATCGCGATATGACCTGTGTCGGTGTGACGTAAAACCCAATCAAACAATACCATTACAACCCATCTTTTCGTGTATAGTGAAAATATCTCTCTATTTTGTGGCAGTGCAAAGGGAAATAGCCTAGTTTTGAACAGTGGATTTATTTAAAGTTTAAGTTGAAAGTATAAAACCAAGGAAACATAGTTTCTATTTGTATGCTGTGTTTATAAGTATATTAAAAACTAATGATATAGGACATTGGCTATAATTATGGGTTTGCTCTGGGTTTATGAGGATTATCGGAGGGGTGTCCGTGGCCGAATAATAAGGTCTTTGACTTTAAACCACTTGCATCTCACTGCTGTGGGTTTGATTCCTGACAGGGACTTAATTCAAGACTTTGGATTCTTTTATGTGAGGAAGCTATCCAGCTAGCTTATGGTATGTTGGTGGTTCTACTCAGGTGCCTGAAATAATACACAGAGAGGGCCACCTGAGGTCTTTCTCCACCAGTAAAAGCTGGAAAGTTGCCATATGACATATACTGTGTTGGTGTGATGACATAAAATCCAGCCAATGAAAAATGGGAAAAAAAATCAATCAGAAGGTTTTGACAAACTAGCTGATATGAATAAGACAAAGTATAAATCAAGTCTTTGTGACAAAATTTGTGCAAACTTTTCTCTTTATAGAGTTAAAGAAATAGATTAAACAATTTAAAGAAACTTTTTGAAGTAAGAATCCTATTTCAGGAGCACCATTGAAGTAAGAATCCTATTTCAGGATCACCATGAAATGAGTATTCTATTTAGTTTATATTTCAGAAAGATGATTTAAAAAAAATGCACATAATGATCTTTATTGTAATTATTTTCTATAGATATTTAAATTCATTTTTGTTTTATCTATAGGCAGAATTTAAGGACTTTATTTAAGGATTTGACTCATCATATTCTATCAAATTATATTTAGCCACAGACCACTTTTCTTAACATGTAGCGAAAATTGTCCTCAAATTCAACTTCCTAAGAGCTTCTTGGATCCTCTTTAGATTTATATGGTGGGGAATGAGCTGAGTCAGTAAAGTGCGGGGTATTTTCAGTTGCCAGCGTGGTGTGATTTAGCAGGGATTTAATTTTTGCCCTTTATCTCTCTGTCTCTGAAGATTGGGATTTCTTCTAAAAGTGAGATCATTCTAAAGCCAGTGCCCCCCACTATTCATAATACATTGGGTAACAAGAAGGGGTGTCCGTGTCTGAGTGGTTAAGGTTGTTGACTTCAAAATTGCCACTTGCCTCTCACCGCTGTAGGTTCAAGCATTGGATTATGCATGTGAGAAGACTATTTAGCTAGCTTACGGAATGTCGGTGGTTCTACTCAGGTGCCCTTTTGTGCCTGAAATAATGTACAGAGGGGCACTTGAGGTATTCCTCCAACTGTAAATATGGAAAACTGCCCTAAGACCTTTGCTGTGTTGGAGCAATGTAAAACCCAATAAAAAAAATGACTGGGGTATAATTGATTTTCCCTGTATAAAATGTCAGAAATAATCATCAAAATAACAGAAATTGTTTTCATTATTCTGATGATTATTTCTACTTCTAGACACTCTTTGATTGCTACTGGCCAACTTGTAAAAAAAAGATTTAGTCTGTAAAGATAATAAATTGGTTTAAGTGCACCAATTGAAAGATTAAAAGTTGGGAATGCAGAGGGCAAGTATATGTACTTAAAAATTGACGAGATAAAGATGTAAGTCATTATGTAATCATTTGATTTTGACGATGCCACCATAATTATATACCGGTAGCCTGGGAATAAATTTGTGGTGGCAAGTCGTTGTTTCATTGACAGAGATCGAAAATTCCACTTGTCCGCTCGTTATTATGAGTAGAATTTAAGAGAACTCGGTGCAGGATGAGTAGAAAAATATTACCTGCACATTTGATTTAGAAGCAACTCGTCCTGCAGGATAAGTGACTCTGAAAATATTTTTCAATGCCACCTTAAGCGAGAAAGTTTACATTCATTGCTTAGTACTAGTAGTACTGGTTGGTTCCAGGAATGGATTTGAGAGTGTTTCAATAAGCTTACAATTGAATTAAAATAAATTTGTATAAACTAAATTTGTATAAACTAAACTAAAAAATTTGTCAAGATCTAGGAGACTTCCATTGCTGGCATCTGTTAGGAAACATGAGTTTGAGACGGTTTACAGTTTGAGATTTGAGACAATTTTTATAGTATGAGATTCCTAATTCCATTTCTTGCCAATCCACTTCATAGATTGGGAAAATTCACATCAAACACTTCAAAAGATTTAACCTCCACTTATGTCTTTGGTCCTGGTTCTCCTGTCAGAAATTATTTCAAGTTTCCTCACGGCAGTTTAAGCTATATACGGAAAAAACAATTTGACTTTTATATGGGGTTACGTTTGAGATATCTGAACCCTGTCGAGTCATTTAGTTTTCATACCAGTCACTTACTGTTTTTCTCTTTCTTTCTATTCTATATTTTTTCTGTATTCTTTATACTACCAGATACAGTATTTTTTTTTACTCTCCAGATTTTCTTTTGAACTGTCAATACTCGTGTGATAATCATAGATTAACTGTAAACATGTTCGAGCAGGGCACAGATTTTTCGGACACAACATTGGACCTTTCAAATCTTTGAATTGGTACTGTGTCACTTTAATAATTACCTTGTTTCTGGCCGGAAGTCTGCACAGCCGCTCACCAATATTCAGACTGGCTCGAAATTTGACTTACCTGACTATGTATACATACAGTGTATATTCAGTGATTTTTTTTCACTGTATTTTACAGCCGAATAAAAGTTGTTTCCCCTAGCCCAAAATAGGTCTATTTTCCTGTAAAAATGCATATATTTTCCCCTAAAATGCCTTGTGCTCTTCCTAAACAGAACCATGACTTAACAGCATCAGCTAGAAGACAGAAATCTGTCCCTATAGATAGCCTCTGCTTTATACCATGCATGTTAAATTGAATTGAAATTAATTTTTTTTCATAAAATGTGTGAGTAAATTCCATTTTCAGTTATAGGAATTTGATTTTAGGTTTTCCCCTTTCTGATTTATCGCGCTATATTTTCCCCTTCAGAAAGCCACAGGTTGTGATGAAAATTGGAAAAAAAATCACTGATATTCATTGCATATTGTATACAATTTAATCAATTTTATTGCAGATGGGGTTCGGGACAGACTTCCAGGGCCGCGAGTCCCACGATGCTTTGCTACGGATTCAAGACACAGAAATTCGTCTGCTCGAGAATATGAAAGTATGCCTGCAAAAAAGAATCGATGGCGATCGTAAATATCTGAACTCGATTACGACGTTCGTTCAGATGGCGATGAAAATGGAGGAGACAGAATATCATTCCTATTGTTCTGTGTTTAAGGTAAAACGTTGAAAAATTTACCCTGAATTTGTGTAATGAACTTGCCTTTCTCTGAATTTGGAACAGTCCATTTGAAAATTGAAGGATTTCAATATGGAATTTGTGTCTGGTCAGACTGCATGAAAGTGTAGACAGACTGGGCTTCAATATTTGTGAAAAAGGCTAAACATTATTGGTTTTGGTCGGTTTAGGGTAAAAATTTTCAAATACCTTTTCAGAAGGGTGACTTATAAATAGGGTTTCTTAATCGGACAAAAATCATAATCGATCATCGAAAATAATCAAACAACCTTTTTCGATCAATCTTCGATTATATAATTGAAACATTTATGATAACAAAGTAAATATGTACAATGCACATATCATGCTTTAATATTTATAAGAATTCCATTAATATTCTATATTTTGTGTAAACTACTACTTAATCAACTGAAATAAACTAGTTACTCATACTTATGTTCATCCTGGAGTAAAATATTTTAATCAAATAAATTCATTATATCTATGAAATTATTATGTCTCAATTCCAATAAAGGAATGAATAAGCTATGTATGGGAACAAGAGAAGTTGGTCATTAATAAAAATGCCAGGTTTTTTTAATGACACTATATATTTATATTGTAACCATCTTTAGTTTAGTGTGTAGAATAATTTTATACATATCTTTTTTGTTTGAAGTCAAAACATGTTTATTTAATATTTACAAATAGACAGTGTAGCAATTTTCTAATTTCAAATTTGAGCATAGTATGTCTGTAAACTAGAATGCCTCACTGTCAACTATTAACCTCATGGTCACCAGTATGCTTTCTCATTCATTTTAATGAAAATTATTTGGTAAACCAAAGCTGGCTTTAATTTAAAGTGTTATTATAATACAGTGAGTCACTTACTTAGTAACAGCAAGAAGATAAATAACCGATGATCGATTATTGAACTTTGTAATCGATCATCGCTAATCGATCCTATAAACGATCAATTATCGATTATACTCGATCATCGTTTAATCCCTACTTATAAGTCAGGGATTATTATATTTTGGTGCTAGGAGGCATGTGGGATGTATCATTTTTTTGCATTTTCCCTCATAAACAGACTCATTTAAACTGGGGCTGCGATTTCCATGTAATTTTGTTGTGATTAATGCTTCCGAGGGATCACACTTTTTTCAGATTTTTCTCTGATTGGCTAATGTAATTGATTTGAAAAGAAAGGGAGCAGTGTTCCAAATAGGATAAATCATGGATTCTTCTAATTTCTTTGAGCAAGAGATTTACTATACATTGATACTGTATCATGCACCTCAACCAAGTCTCTGCTAATAGCAGCCCAGATAATCATTGATAATGTTGAAAGTCTTCCATGGGAGTGGGGGGGGGGGTGGGGGGGGGAATGTTGAAAAAATCAGTGAACATGCCCAATGGCCATGTCTGTCATGATGAAACTTATAGATTTATGCTTTCTACATACTTGTACTTAGTCTAGGTCATTCATATTTAATCTACTGTTCACAAGTGACATAATGTCTTTTCTACTCATAGTCTTAAGTATGATTTCCTCTCCATTGTTTTTCCTTTCACAGAAATATTTTATTGTTATGTTATCAGTATATACATGTATGATAATCTTAAGACTTACTGTATGGTCTCAGTATATACATGTATGATAATCTTAAGACTTACGGTATGGTCTCAGTATATACATGTATGATAATCTTAAGACTTAACGTATGGTCTCAATATATACATGTATGATAATCTTAAGACTTAACGTATGGTCTCAATATATACATGTATGATAATCTTAAGACTTAACGTATGGTCTCAATATATACATGTATGGTAATCTTAAGACTTACCGTATGGTCTCAGTATATACATGTATGGTAATCTTAAGACTTACCGTATGGTCTCAATATATACATGTATGATAATCTTAAGACTTACCGTATGGTCTCAGTATATACATGTATGACAATCTTAAGACTTACCGCGCGTATGGTCTCAGTATATACATGTATGATAATCTTAAGGCTTAACGTATGGTCTCAATATATACATGTATGATAATCTTAAGACTTACCGTATGGTCTCAGTATATACATGTATGATAATCTTAAGACTTACTATATGGTCTCAGTATATACATGTATGATAATCTTAAGACTTACCGTATGGTCTCAATATCTATGTACATGTATGATAATCTTAAGGCTTACAGTTTGGTCTCAGTATATACATGTATGATAATCTTAATACTTACCATATGGTCTCCCATTTAAACATTCTTTGAGCAAGTAACTTTACACCTGTGCATTGTTAAGTACTGGTTGGTTTTTAGGAACGGATTGACAGATTGTAAATGATGTCTATAAGCTTATAGCTTCCTAGTACAAATTCAAACTAAAATAAATTCAGTGTAAACAAGGAAATTATTGATTAAGTTCACTTTTACTGTTACAATTTTACCCTGGCACAAGCTGTTATTTATTGTGTCTTAAAGGTCTGCCACCAAGAATAGACATGTTTATCTGTTTTAAATAGATTTTGATGCGTAGATTACAATAAACATGAAAAAAAGAGTGTTTTAAGATGGCCTTATATACAAAAAAACTGATTTAGAAAGTTGTATTTTTCTGTAACGAGATTTTAAGATGGCCTTATATACAAAAAACGTGATTTAGAAAGTCGTATCATACCATAACGAGGTTGGTTATTTCCGCTGCCTTTTTTGCTGATGACGTAGGAATATCCCTAAACTAGCCATGACAGTCATTCAAGTGTATACATTTACCGCAAGTCCATTATCAGAAATAGATTTTACAGTTGATCCTGGAAAATTATTTCCTTTGACATAAAAAACAAACTTAAGTAAATTACAAGAAAGAATTTAATATATTTAATGTTAATATTATCTTACATATTTGTACTTCTCAGCATCTGTCCCATCAGAGTTACAAATATTCTTGAGTCTTTAGGCCGTTTAGGACATGAAATAGCTTCAACTCGCCCCTCATGCTATGGTTTTGAATCCTACCAGGGACTTTAGATTATATCATGTGAGGGAGCTATAATCTGCTAGCATACTGTATGCTGTGGTTTTACTCTGGTGTCCGTTCATGCCTGAAATAATGCTAAGAGGGGCACCTGAGGTCCTTGTCCAACAGTACAGTATGCTCAGCATGGATTATGCCTATTCCGCAAAATTTTAGCAAATTTCCATTCATGGTGAATCTCATTCACGGGGTCCCACACAGGGTTTTGGAATATCCACGCTGAGTTTACCGTAAATATGGAAAATCACCATATGACCTTAACTGTGTTGATGCAACATAAACCTGACCTTCTTTCAGACCAACAAATGTTACTTCTTCTTTCAGGCCTGGAATACAGTAATACGAAGCACAGAACAGTTAGTAGAGTTACTTCAATTTAGTGTAGATGGTCTAACTACTAAAGTTATGGAGAAAATAACGACATTATTAAGTGACAAGAAAGCAGCTAGAAAATCGTACGAAGATGAAAGAAATAGGTTGGAGAAGGAATTTACACGAGTGAGTAAAAACAATAAAATATTTTATTTTGATGTTTTTGAAAAATTACTGACTAAATGATTGATTGATTTTCCAGTAAAACCAAAAAGGAATTTAATAGATTTGTTCATGCATTCTTCCTGATGTTATTTTAATACAATCATGTACGTTAGAATTTGATGGATTGAACAATTTTTTTTTTTTGGTATTTATTTATTTATCATTCATGCAAATTTTAAAGTTTGTTTAATTTATATCCCCTTTTTACAATTTGGTGTAAATTATGTACAGATCAAAGATGAAGTCCAGAAAAACAAACTTGAGTACACCAAATGTGTTGATAAAGTAAGAGTGGAACGTGCCAAATATGAAGATGCAAATGCAAAAGGTATTATATTTTATAATTCATACAAAAATGATAATATTCTGTATATGGTTCCCGGCTTATAAACTATAAAATTCATGTCAAAAAGGTAACCAGCTAGCTTACAGAAGGTTGGTTATACTTGAGTGATGGCTTACGTTTGAAATAATGTCCGTAGGGCACCTGATGTCTTCCTCAACACGTAAAGCTGGAAAGCCACTTCTGAAATTTTGATTTGAGCGGCATCTGAGGTCTTCCTTCACAAATAAAGCGGAAAGTCGCTTCTGAAATAATGTCTAGAGGGGCACCTGAGAGCTTCCTATACAAGTTATGCTTGAAAGCCCTGTCTGAAATAATGACCAGAGGGGTATCTGAGGTCTTCCTCTACTAGTAAAGCTTGAAAATTGCGTCTGAAATTCTGACTGGAGTGTTGCCCTTGTTAGCTATCTTCCTCCACCCCCGCCCCACTCCTGTTGCCAACTTAAGCTTTGTGATACATGTATTAAAACCCTTGAACTTCTTATAACCAAGAAGGGGAAATCCATTCCACAAAATAATAACATATGACAATATAAACAAACCTTTAACATTTAAAAAAGTTTTGGTAATACTTCCGTCTGTAAAAGTTAAATTTTTTATCCAATTGACTTGGTTGCCTGTTGAAGTAAAATTTCCTTGTTTTAATTGGTTGTAATTTAAGATTTTAAGTAGAAGTTTTATGAAATTTGAAGTGATTTGTTGGTCATTTAATTAAATTCCTGTAATTATTAAAAAAGAACAAAAAAAACCTACTTTATGCAAAGTTTGAGTGTCACTTGTTTTGTAAACATTGGGTCACAGGACTTGTGCGATCCTGGGTTGATGTGAAATTTTTCTGTAAACATTGAGTCAAATAGTTATTTGTCTCTCACATCAGATTCAGAAATCATGTTGGATGGGTAAGTAGTCAGTCACTTGCTGAGAAATTTGTAATTACTGGTTTGTTATCCAGGAAAGCCGGTTAGGTTGACCGATCGCCTAGAGATGACCAGAACTGTGTCAAAGTCATCATAAAAAACAAACATACAAACTGTAGGCATTGGTTAACTTATTCCAAATTTGATCTGTTGTTTTGATTGTTTTTTGAAATTTGCTCCATTTAATTCACCAATAAGTACCGAAGAATTTATACACCTAAAACTAAATTTTGTGTTCTTTAGTGCTGATGTCAAGCCATTAACCACATATCCATATAGACTGTCTCTGTAAATAAGAGCTTTCTTTTGACCTACTTTGATTTGACCTTGACCTTAAAATGCTTATGTTATTGTGACCTTGATCTTTTGAGGTCAAATTTTCAAAATTCCTATTTGAGGAGTACAGTGTTTGTATGAACAATAGTACTATGAATAATCTTGTTTCTTTTTGTTATCAATGCTGATTTTTTATTTGAAATCTGTAAACATGTTTTATGTAAAGTGATGTAAGTAATTTGTTGATCTAAGTGACAAGTACTTTGTACAATGAAATATACATGTACAGTGAGGAAAAGCAATGTAATATAAAGTAATGGAAACATTTAAAGGACTTCCACTTGGCCTATATGTCATTGATAACATTATTTATTCTATAATTTTTTACATTCTTTGAAGAGAGATATAAATGATCACTATTAAATATACATTTGTCACCTTAGTGCAGTAATGGGTTAACTTCTTATATAATTTGATATGAGTTAAACCGTTACTGCACTACAGTGGTGATATACATAATATTGATCATTTTGTATTTCACTTCAAAAATGTATATAATTATAGAATGATATGACAATATGTATGTTATTTATATGTAATATAATATATATGATATTTAAAATTGGTTCAGTCGTAAAATATACTGGTAGCTGGGGAATGTAGGCAATTTATGGCCACAATTGTTTGATATTCGATATAAACTTGATAGTATAGATTTTATAGGCTGTCTGATATTATATCTGTAAAAAGTGTATGTCGGTAGATATCAAAAAACCACTTCAGGCAGATATTTTATCAAGGGTCCGAAAATAGATAATAAACATGGTTTTGTCAAATAAATTTCTTCGATATTGATTTTAACTTGAAATAATTTTTTTATTTTCAAGATTGTTTTTAAAATCTATGTATGTAAAGTTATATAATACTGTATGCTTGTAACATTAACTTTTATAATTTGTTTTATTCACACATTACATATTGTTAGTGCATCTTTTTTTTAGAACAATGCTATAACTTTGTATCAGTCACATATTACATAATGATAATGTGTCTTTTAAAAAAACAAACAGACAAACAAGCAAACATACAAACAAAAATTAATAATTCTAACAGTTTGAAGATTTAAAGACATTTATGCTTTTTTCATAGGTTTAAAATTTTTTTTTTTTTTTTTTTTTTGGAAAGTCCGCTGACTCATCCGGAGGCATGTATAAGTAGAAGTTAAAAAAAGGTTGCTTACACATTATTTTCCTCTTCCACATAATTGATATTTAATGTACTTCCTGATCTTAGCGAACACTTTGTCATTACAATAATATAAAAAACGGTACGCTATTCCGTACTATGACCTCGTCATGTTTATAATAAACAGTTAGTTGCTGTTAAGTGCTTAATGATGAGCAATTTACTAATATGTCGTTAGAGCTGTTATAGGCAAGATAAGTAGATCTTGGAAGGTGAACAATGCATGGTAACGTCCTTTGATCACGATTTTCTGTAACGATTCATGCCCCCACTTCATTATGATCTGCAGATCATGTAACCATAACATGTTTCAATATGAAACTACATTCGTAATACGAAGATGCAATGCACTATTCGTATATAAATTATACACATGAATTTTGTTTTTTTCTGAGATTTGTCTCAAATCTCAGGATTTTCATTGGTCAGTGTACATTCGGTGCAGGTTTCTGACCAATCAAGTACCTGAGATCTATCTGAGTTTGAGCCCTAGAACATTTCTTTATAACCTTTGATCCTGGTCTGAGAGGTTGGGCGTGTAGGCTGGTCTGGTTCTAAACTGGTGGCAATGGCTAATCTCTTTCAGTTCCAGCAGGTGAGGAGATAACTTATGTTTACACTGAAATTGATTGATTTAAGAATGTTCAAACAAAATTCAAGTGTTAAGAAACAGACTATAATTTTGACGCTTATCTCAAAAGTAGGCCATACAAATCATGTAATACCAAGTGTTAAGAAAAATTGTTTTCTGTCTTTTATAATTATTGTTGTTCTTTTCTTCTTTTTACTGTTAAATCTGAAGGCCGTACTGAAAGTAAGTACACATGTTCTGTTTTAAGTTCACCAGAGTACAAAGTGCTCAAGGTGTACTATTGTGATACCCCTGTGTCCGGCATCAGGCATTTATACTTAAACAACATGTCCTCCAAAACGACTTGACTGCTAGTGATTAAACTATACAATGACCCTTGGGTTGTTCTGTATAAAAATTGTTTAAATGGTTCTGGTCTGCTGAACAAGATGGTTGCCAGATCTGAAAATAGAGAGAAAAAAAAAACTTTAAATGACATCTTCTGAAGCTATTTTGCAGATTTTGATGAAACTGTACAGCAATGATCATTAATTAGGTAGTCCTTTACAAAAAATTGCTTGTAATCAATCCTGTCTGATGAACAAGGAATATACTGGTAATTAAATCTTATCTGGCTAGACCATGTCCTCTGGTGAGCGATTTAGAGCCATTGAGGCTCTCTTGTTTGTGTAAACTTTGTATGTTGTATGTAACTTCTGCAAATAAATATCAATTTTGTTATATTATATATTATGTTATAACAAATTGTATTATAACTATAGAAGAATAGATGATATTAAAAATGTCATTATAAAGAACATAAGAAAGAATCTGATGTACATGTAACAAAAGGTTTAAAGTTGAAAAAAAAAATAAAGAAGATAGCTTATTATTGCTTGAACCTGGACCTTGTGAGCTTTAGGTAATGCAGGGAACAAGTATTAGTTGAAGTTTGCAAAACAGAACTATAATATTATGTATTTCTGTCCATTAGTAGGTATAAATGCTCAGAACAAGTTAATGGGAACCAGAGCTTTTTATATGTTTCTGTGTGCATGTAAAGCCTGGAACAGGTGTGAAAGTGCCAAAACAGAAATAATTGTATGCTGTTTGTAAATTATGTTTGTAGGAAAAGCTGGGAATAAGTTTCAAAACTGTAAAATTATGAAAATTTGTATTCTTCCTATAAGAAACAGTGAAATAAGAATATTCAAATTCTTTCCATTTGTAGGTAGAGCTGGGATCCAGTTAAAAAATGTGAATGATTTAGAATGATTTAGAAAGTGCAAAATAGAACTAGGTGTATTATTTCTGCTTGTAGGTAAAGCTGGGAAACAATAAAAAAAATTATGTTGTTGAACTCTATATAATAGATAGATAATTTATTGACATATACATTTACATGCTTTTTCTTTGAAGGTAAAGCCGGGAACAAGTTAGAAAGTGCCAAACAGAGCTACGTACAGGCGAGTGTGAAGTTACACAAACTGCATAACAAATACATTCTCTCGCTATGTGAACTTAAGAGCCATCAAGAACATTATAGCAACAAAACTTTACCATATTTTCTGGACCATCATCAGGCTAACCAGGAGATACTTGTTCAACAGTGGTAACATTATTTTAGAAAAAATGTTATTGGGAAGATTTATTGTCACTTTAACCAGGGCCGGCAAAATCTGATTTTGAGTTACTAGTCCGTTTTTCTCTGAAACATTTCTTTAGGGCCAGTAAAATCTGATTTTGACTCACTTGTCTGTTTTTCTCTGAAACATTTCTTAACTTGCAGCGCCAGCAAAATCTGATTTTGACTAATAAGTCCATTTTTCTGTGAAGCATTTCTTAAATTGTCCGTATACCATCTATACAGTAAATTTCCACTTGTCCATACAAGCTGTGGGACGACTTGGGTAATAGGATTTTGCTGCCCCTGCAGTTTAAGGCAGTGAAAGACTTGCTCCAGAATTAAGAATATTTTGGGTTTTACCCAGCTTATCCGGAGGGTACAATAAAACTTATACAGTTACAGCTTTGAAGATGAGCGCAAAAGGTTGGAAAAATTATACATTTATATTGTGACAGAAAGTCCACCGTGAATTTTTAGAAATAAAAAACATTTAATTTTGTATTTTGATTGTTGTATTTTTGTTGAAATTAGGGCATGAGGCCTGTGTTACACAAATAATTAAAATATCTATAACATAACTTTAATTATTTCAGCAAAGACTTTTTAGAAGAGTTCCAGAGTTTGACAACATTTTCTACAAAAGATCATATCACTGCCTACCAGTCTATAGAAAATGCGGTAGACGACATCGTACCCGAGAAAGAATATACGGAGGATTTTGCCGTTAAATACAAGTATGAGCAGTTTTTCCATAAAGCCAAGCAAAAAAAAGTTGTTCCATTTCAGGTCTCCCTAAAGTCCCTTAATTTTAGCTCGACTATTCAAAGAGTAAGAGATAGCTATTTGTTGTGCCCTCCCAGACATCGGCATTCGCGTCGCTGGTATACTTTGGTTAGGTTTTTCGTGTAAGTTAGTATCTCCAAAACTAATGAAGGAAATTGGTAGAAATTTCACACACTTTTTCCCTATGATTTTCTAGCCAAATGTGTACAGGTCCCATAACTGAGTTACCTTTTTACAGAGTTATGCCCCTTTTCTTACTTTCATGTTCTAAGAATAGTTGAGCATGCTGTCCTACTGGCAGTTCTTGTTAACTTTCAACTCAAGAGATTTATTTTTGACTTTCCCACTTTTCAAAAAAAAATTCTGTACAATATATATGTAAGATTTTGAACTTTTGCAATGTTACTTAATTTTTGGATAATTCTTACTATCAAAAACTCATGACTGAGGCAATTTATAAGAAATTTTTTACAAAATCCAATATAAGTGGTGGTATTTTCAAAAATGATAAGAATAAAAAAGGATACACCTTAATATATAATTTATATAGGTAAAATATGCTATATCGAAGGCTTTGTGCCATATGGCTGTATCTCATATGACATAAAGAAGGAGTTACAACATTTTTGAACCAAGCAGAAGCTGGTGATATGTCTTTAAGATTGGTTTGTTATATTTGTTTTTAGACTTCAAGGTTTACATGTTCCTATTTTGGTAATTTAAGCTACTAATTATATAGAAAAACTAGGAAGTTGTAAATATTCTGAAGCTATGTTAGGAAGTCATGCTGATTAGGGGTGTATCTGATTTCATATTAATACAGTTATATATAAAACTGTGTTATTTATAGTGATAGATAATTGTAGATGTAAATTTAATATGCTTATTTACTTCCTGAATGAAACTTGAAACTTTTATATTTTAATGATGTTACCACATAATAGAAATGAAATGTAAATAGTGATACTATGTGTGAAAATCAAGAACACTGGTGCTAAAAATAGATTGTTACATAACTATTTCTATATACATGAAGTAAAAAAAAAAAAAAAAAAAAAAAACATGAAGTATGCATATTAGTTTGTTTACATTTTGCTATCTTTACGATATGTTACTGCAGATTTAGTGCTACTTTCTTCAGCTGTTAAACATCTAACATGCTCTAAATCCATTATTAAAACATTATTAAACCCATGTTTGACATTTCTAAAGTATTTAACAAATATGGATTTTTAAGGCATAATGTCCCTTTCTAGGGCTGGGGCGAGTATTCGAGTACTCGGATAATCACGAATCAAAATGAAAAATCGAGTACGAATATTCGTCAGTCCAGAGATCGTGGATTGCGATCTTATTTGTTTATTATACATTCGCTGTTTTTTACACTTTAAAAAAAAATCAATTTGTGTATGAATTATGCGATGTTTACCTAAATACAATTTGTTCATTTAAGCCAGGAAGTAAACGAACATGTTCCATGATGCTGAGCTAGGAAGTCATTAGTTTCGAAAAAGGAATCACTTTATCTTTATTGAGCACTTGTTTTTAAATATTTTTAGTCGCTATGTATAGATCTATAATGACGTGACATGTATTGAAAACTGTTTTATTTTTAGGAATCCACAATTTGCTAAACGCAAGTTAATACGTCAGTGTGACATTACATGTATTGGCTGAAAAGGAGTCACGCCAATATAAAAATCCCACCAGCAAAATTTTTCCCAATTTTTGGAAAATACTTGTCTTTTCATGTGATTAGACAAGTTCGTTGTACTGCCTCTATATAAGTCAATTTGCCATGGCATGTTTTACAAACTGCTTTTTCCTCATTTTCATTGAAAGTAAATTTTGCTGGTGGAATTTTATATTGGGGCGACTCGTTTTCAACCTAGTTTATATTTGCATTGCATATATGTTTAATGAATAATTAAATTAATGTTTAGTGTTGTTTTAAGAAAAATTAACATGTTTTCAGAATTTATGTTCATGTTTTTATGGGTGTCTTGATAACAAAAGATTGGTGGTTCGATTTGTGAATCGCATGTGCTGAAACGTGGATCAGATCGGATCGTCACTTACCCGACGATCCACAACCCTATCCCTTTCATTTAAACCTTACGTATGTGAAGTTGGGGATGTGAAATTTAAGAATCCCAATAGGACAAAAAGTATTCCCAAATTAGTTGATATTTGTACCCTTTTGTTAACCCTTTAACTGCCATAAGGACAGCATATGCTGTCCCTATTATTTTCGGCGTATTTGCCATATGGACGGCTTTTGCCATTTCTATAATAATAATAATAATAATAATAATAATAATGATAATAATTATAATAATAATAATTATAATAATAATAATAAATATAAAGATAATTATACCATTGACAATACTTATTTCTATACTAGCAGATTTGAAACTATATATAATTATTATAATACTAATAAATAATTATAATTATATTAATATTATAATATAATAATTTCTTAGAAAACCCTCTGGCAAATAGGTGATCAATAAATCAATAACCCTGTAGAAGTGTAAGGGTTAAAGAATAGGGAAAATGATGACTTTCTTCATATAAATATTTTTACTAATTGTGTAATTATCTCATTGGAACGTTACAGATCGGACCCATTTACACCGGTGACAATAGACTTTGATGGTAAAATACTGGATGATTATCAGGGAACATTAGTACCGAACCGTCTCGCTGTCGACGATTTTACACAAGAATCACTGGAATCACAGTATGTATCTCTCTGTATTTTTTCCCAGTATAATATATAGAGGATATTGAATGAATGTAAGTTCAATACTGAATTTATTGTATGAGTTAAATAAAATGATATGCGAGCCTCTAGGGAGCGTAATATTATTTTATAAAAAAATAACAATAATTTTAAATCAAATTCAATAAAGTCAGTATTGAAAAGAGACTGTTTAAAGTGAAAAAGAATAATTTTTCATAAACACACCTATAGTGTAACGCTTACATTTAGCGCGTCTTTACACTATGTTTGTATGATGCAAATGACATCACATCAAGATATACGCACTGTTGTGCAATACCATTATTACAGAAATGAAAACCTGGCACGGGTTTGTGATGATTTTCTATGTTCATGGATTCAACTAGAACCAATAACACTTGGTGCTTCTGAGCCTTGTGAGATCCTAACTGTACAATTCACTAGTCAAATACAAGTTGCATACGACATGTTTAAACTTTTGGCGCTTTTACAATTTATAACATATTACCACAATGTGTTGATGTTATTACCTTTGTTTATGTTTTGTACATTTTGAAAGGTCTGTTGATACAATACAGTCATTTCAGTCGTAAACTGAGCTATTACTATTGTCCTTGGCAATGGTTCTTTTATGATATGTATAGCATTTTAGCACAGTGTGACATTTGACGTCCATTTTGTCTATGTTTTGTACATTTTGACAGATCTGTTGATACAATACAGTTGTTTAGATCAGCCGTACACCAAGCTTTTGATATCGTCCTTCTGACAAATTCATTTGACTTCCCTGTATGTTTTATAGGGTAATAGTATGAAGCATGTTAGAATTATGATTTGAGCCGTGTCATGACAAAACCAACATAATGGGTTTGCGACCAGCATGGATCCAGACTAGCCTGCGCCTGATCAGGATCGATGCTGTTCGCTTTCAGTTTCTCTACTTGTAATAGGGATTGTAAGCAAACAGCGCTGGCTGGTCTGGATCCATGCTGGTCGCAAATGCATTATGTTGGTTTTGTCGTGACGCGGCTCATTTGTGTTTTATTTAAATTATTACAGAAAACAAACATTGTCTGAAGAAATAGATAGTATAAAGAAACAGCTACAAGATTTAGAATCGGAAAAAAAAACGTCGGCAGACAGAGTACGGGATCTACGTAAGGACATGTCAAAGTTGTCTCATGAAGAAATGTCTGAGTAAGTGTAGTATTTGTGCGGGGCAGAGATAGTATTTTCGGGGTGCCAATTATGGGATAGGGAAGGAATTTTGCGGGGGATGGGGGGTTGCAAGGACAGTATTTTTGTATGTGTAGGAAAGGAAATTTTGTGGTGGGTCAAGGACAGTATTTTTGTTTTGGATAGGGGAGGAATTTGTGTTGGGGGTTGGGGGGTGCAAGGACAGTATTTTTGTTTGGGATTGGAACAGTATTTTTGTGTGGGGTTGGGAATGGGGAGTAGGATAAAATTTTGGCAACATTCCCCTTCCTCAATGTTTGTTTTTTCTGTGCACCTCTGGCATAATTTCTTGAAAGTAAACAAAAAATATAAGTTAAAGGAGAGCACCAATCCCCTGTTTACAATATATACATACTTGCCTACTGATCCAAAATAGGGAGTATAGAAGGTTTTGAAAAAATGAAAAGAGTTGTCCAAAGTAATGCTGGTCTTTTACTGTTATTTTAAGTAAATTAAAAAAAAATGCCTTGTTTTGAGGTAACATTAAGAACAATTTTTATCAGATAAACTCAGGGAAAATTAAAAACAGACAATAGATCTTTTTTTTTGGATCAATGTCAAAACTTGGATCAATTGCTTTGTTTTTGTTTTATCAAACTTTTCATCTCCCTACGAATGATCACAAGGAAAATTAAAAATAGACCATAAACATATTTTTGGATCATGATCAAACCATGGATCAATTGCTAAATTTTAGAAAACAATTATTGTGTAATTTATCGAACTTTCCGTCTGTTTATTTCATTTTACTTCCTGTTTTAAAGTTTCACTATGTTGTATACTATGGCTGTTACATATAGGGAAAAGAGGTAAATAAACTGGTTCCCTATCACAAGTTATATAAAATTTTTCAACATACACATGGGTACAAGTTTTCAAATTTCAGAAGTTCAGGATTTTGTGCCCCCACAGTAGGGGGGGGGGGCATTTAAATTTATACTTGTCTGTCCATCTGTCTGTCTGTTCTCATTATGTGTCGCATTTAGCTAAAAAAATATTAGACCTAGAGTCATGAAACTTCACAGGTTTATTGCTCAGCATTTTGTTGTTATGCAGCTGGGGTTTCTTTTGTGGATTTTTGTTTTGTTTTGTTAGAGTTATTGCCCTTGACTTGGTAAAAATTTGCAATTTTCAACTTGTGGTGCACATAGCTAAAAAAACATTTTTGACCAAAAGTCATGAAACTTTACAGGAATGTTGTTCAGCATGTGAAGTTGTACACTTGGGTTTCACTTGTGGATTTTTTCTGTTTTGTAAGAGTTATTGCCCTTGACTTAGTGAAAATTTGCAATATTTAATTTGTGTTTCCCTTGTGGATTTATCTAGTATTTCTAGAGTTACTGTTCTTGACTTAGCAATTACAATATACGTAAATCATCTAAAAGAGGTCAAAATTAGCAAACAATATGCCATACTGCTTTAGTAACGTTGTAGATATATTGTGATAAATACTGCGAAAACAAATCATTAATTGCACATAATATGTAAATTATTACTCGAATTCTGAAACTAATTACTTTAAAAAAATCATTGTACATCTTTCTCAAGTTTGATCATCTTGAAATAATTTTGGCTCATTTGGAGGCATGTAGCTTAAAACTTTTTTGTTTTTTTTGAACATTTGATTTTTGTATCGCAGGTACCTTGATAAACGTAAACAATTCGAGGAGCTGAAGAAAAAGATAGCAGAGCTGGAGAGTAACATGGCAACGAAAGCTGATCTTATCAAGATCATCGAGGAACCGCTAAATAAATTAGGTGATGGTACGCCGCCGGCAGCTCTCGATATACCAGATATTTCCCTAGACAATGTGGTACGTTTTACTGTTGTCATGACATTTTTGTACGAATTACCGCCTCCGTAGTTGAGGCGTTAGAGTCGATGACTTCTAATCCAGTTACCTCTCTGGCTTGGGTTAGATCCCCAGAGATGCTTTGGTAGTTTAGCACGGAGGAAGGTAGTCTAGTACTGGTGTAACTCTCCAGGAACGATGGTTAGGAAACTACCCGCCTATATGACTGAAATACTGTTGGGAAAAGGCGTAAAATGAAACAAACAAATGAATTACTGCATAATTACTTTTAGCTCAACTACACGTAAAATAGGAAGAGCAATTGTACTCACGTTGGCGTCGTTATCATCATCGACATGGCCATCACACTTCGGTTAAGCTTTTGCCTGCAAATTGGTTTCTCCAAATCTAATGAAGGGATTTAAACTTTACATACTTACTTGAAAGCAGAGGTAGTCACTGTGCAAGGCCCATAACTCTAGCACGGATTTTGGATAATAACCCTTGTTGAACTTAGACAAATCTACATTATCCAGGCTCATTTTTGACTATCAAGCACTGACAGCTCCTGTTTAAAGTATCATTTTGTTATAGCCAGCATTTAATTTGGTATAGTTCATTTGAAGTTAAAGGAATTTCAGTATCAAAAAACAAATAGTGAGCTGCCAATTACACAAGTCTGGTTAGACTGCACAGTTGTGCGAGCCGGCCTGGCCCTATAATGGTGACAAAGGCTTATTTTATCTCCCTTCTGTTTCCAGCATATTAAAGGAACTCCAAAGGCCTAAAAATATAAAATTTGAAAATCTTACAAATATCAAGTTAATCTCTTAAAGCAAAGGATAACAAAGAAATATTCTAAGATCTAAATTGAAAATTGATTTTTGTGCGATTCTTTGCCGGATTTGTGTGAAAAGTGGTCATTTTGCACTATTAACTAATTATTCTTAAAAAATGGGGTGAGGGAATGTCTTGAAAATTTACACATAATTTATTGGTCCAGATATTCATCAATTGGTTTAACAAATCTCGAAAAAAATATCCCAAGTGAGGTCAAATTGTCAGACCTATGTGGATTTTCTTTAAATGTTTAATCTTATTTGCATTTTTTTCAGTCCACTCACAGTGGCGATGAGAAGAATAGTAAATTGAAAATGTTTAAAAATCTCAAGAAGATGAACCCTTTAAGATTGATGCGGGAAAAAAGCCAGATAGAGAACGGACAGAAAGAAGACGGTCCACAAAATTATGAACAACAAGAAACACACCCTTCTTCCAGTGTGGATTCCGGTTTTGCGGTACGTTCATGACATACCTTGTATACACTCATATTATGTTTGTCTCAGTTGGGTTTGAATCCCGTTTGAAAAACACTTCAGGTTCCTTCATAGGAAATAGCTATCCAGCTAGTTTACAGAATGTTGGTGGTTCGATTCTATTCATTTGCTAGTTTTGTGCCTGAAATTATGCACACAATGGGGCACCTAAGATCTGGTTTAAACTAGTATAGCTAAAAAGTTGCAATATGACCTATAGAGTGGTTTTAATTATACTGTGTATATTTATTATATTTTCATTGCCATAACTTCTACAAAGATGCATGTAAATTATAATAAATAAGTACTGTGTAAATATGTTGTAGACATTTATTTCCAGTGCTGGGTAGAATGAATTGATTATCATAGCGCTTTGTTAGGTTATGCATACATTTACTCATTTCTATGTATACATAATGCATAGTTTAGTGTTGTGTGATAGAATTGCATATTTCGGTGCTGTGTAAGTAAAGATTATGTAATTTTGTTGCTGTGTATTTTTCTTAATGCAAATTTTAATACTGTGTGATGCATATTTTGGTTAAAGTCGAAAATAATGCTGTGTAAATAAATATATCAATAATGTGTGAATGAATGAATGAATGAATGAATGACGAAAGTAAGGAAGGAAGGAATGAAGGAAGAAAGAAAGGAAAGAAGGAAGGAATGAATGTATTTATACTTCAGTACTGTGTAGATGAATATTTCAGTGCTGTGTTAATTGAAATACTTGTAATTTAGTGCTGTGTTAATTGAAAAACTTGAATTTTAGTGCTGTGTTAATTAAAATACTTGTATTTTAGTGCTGTGTGTAAGTTAAGTATATATATTACAGTCTTGTTCGGCATCACCTGCTAAAAAGTTAGAAGATGAAGAATGGTTCCATGGAGTTTTACCGCGGGAGGAAGTTCAGCGTCTGCTGTCAGACGACGGGGATTTCCTGGTACGGGAGAGCAAGAATAAACGTACCAATGAAACGCAATATGTACTGTCCGCCTACTGGCAGGGATACCGTCATTTCATCATACAGTTTCAGGAGGTATATTGCTTTAATCCAGTTTGCCTTATATTTTAACCTTTAAAGGGACTTGACCAGGGTTTTTTATGCCCCCCCGCTATATAATGGCTGGGGCATATAGTGTTACCCTGTTCCGTCATTCTGTCAATCTGTCCTTCGTCATCATCAATTTTTGTCATTATCTTAGTAAACGTTGCACACATTCAACTCAAATTTGACATATGGATATATCATGAGAAAATACAGGCCAAGTTCAAATTTGGTCATAGTTCAATGATTTTTGACAGAGTTATGTCCCTTTCACTTTGAAAATAATATGAAATTTTCAGTTTCCGTTTATTATCTCCCCAACGGTATTACACATTCAACTCGCGAATGTAAACAAACAAAAAATGAATTTTCCTGTAGCTGTGCCTCCAAGACACAGTTACTGAAAAATGGGAATAACATTGACTTCGATAAATCATTTCATTTTGATATACCTGGTTAGTAGCACTGGTTGTTTAAAGCTGATTTACTAAAAATAAGTTCTTTCAAAATTTGAAAAAAGCTGCGATCTCGATGGAAAAAAAACTTATATATTAGTTAATTATTCATGGCAAATCTCTCAATCAACATACATATTATTTTTATAAATAATTTTGTCAGCCTTGATAATGATAATGATTATGATTCATTTTCTATAAAAACAATTATTCTGTTGTTTTTCTTTTTGAAAAATGTACATTTCACCTAACTTGTAATTGTTTACACCTTTTCTAATTATTTTTCATAAAATGAATTTGTTTATTAATAAATTTGTTTTTATTTTCTTTTAAAAATAAAGGGAGGTAATAGGAAGAAGTACATATGTTAATTTCTTGATATTCTAAGATTTTAAAAAAGATCTGGCTGTATTTTTTGAATATCAGTATTAAAGAGAACAATAAATGTAGCATATTTTAGATATTTTGCTTACATTAAAACTTTATTTTTTTTATTATATTTACAAATATATATATTTCAAGTTGTCAGATGATCAGGGACCCATCATATGAGACCTCATTGATTGAGGTATTTTTGGCTGCCTGTATGATAGGGCATACTTAAAAGCTTCTGTGTGCTGTTATTATACCTCCACAAACGAAGTTTAGGGGGTGTATATAGGAGTCAGCTCAGTCCGTCAGGGGGGTATATAGGAGTCATCTCAGTCCGGGGGGGTATATAGGAGTCATCTCAGTCCGTTGGTCGGTCCACATCATGGTTTCTTGACGGTCAGTTGGTTTCCTGACGATAACTAGAGTTTGGAATGAGGTATTGTAATCAAACTTGGTATATAGCAACCTTATGTGGAAACTCTGATTGGTATTGCATTTGGACCCCTGGGTCAAGGTCAAGGTCACTGTTACTAAAAATAGAAAAATGGTTTCCGTACAATAACTAGAGTTAGGAATGAGATATTGTTATCAAACTTGGCGTATAGCAAGCTTATATGAAGAAACTGTGGTTGGTATGCA